>NC_056749.1:552089725-552132225 GCF_019279795.1 Protopterus annectens | reverse complement strand
TAAATATTAAACGTTTTTTTTGTTTGTTTTATTCAGAAGACTTCATTTACAATGGACAAGTTTCTCATCTGAGAACTAATGACTACTTCCTTTGATGAATCATGTAAGTAAATTGTTATAGTCCACAGGATTTCTGAGACAGAAAAAAAAGCAAGGGGTTATATTTTACACATCAGGTTGCAAGTTTCACACGTTTCATCATTCAATTCTTTATCTATTTATTTATCTTTTATTTATTTACTGAATATATTTCATATTCTTAGGCCATAGGAAATACATATCGTAAATTAAAAATAGCTCATACATATCTTTCAAAGGTGTAAGTGTAATTACATGTGTGTGTGTGTGTGTGTGTGTGTGTGTGTGTGTGTGTGTGTGTGTGTGTGTGTGTGTGAATTTGTGAGCAATGCAGTTGCTTTCATTTTTCCCTGACATCCACAATATCTCTGATCTTTTGCCTCTTATTTTGATCTTTTCTTCATAAAGTTGCAGGCTGTTTTGACAAGTCAATGAGGACTGCAATCACTGCATAACAATGCCAGCCATTTGACTTACAGTTTTTCAGGTAAAAAAAAAAAACTGAAAAAAAAAAACATGCTAAAGCAAAGCCTATTATTCTAATAAGGTTTTAATTCAAGGCATCTGTGCATGTAAAGTACAGAGCTCCCCTGATATACTTATTACCACCAAAACCTAGCTACCTGGCTAAAAAAAGAAGTAACAAATACCTCCTTGGTTTTAAAATCCTTAGACTTGACAAAGAAATGAGAGCAGGAGGAGTTGTCATTATATTTATAATGGAAATAACATCATCTCTGGCTATTTACCTGATATAATAAATGAACACCTGCTCACTTTTTTCCTTAGATACTATAACAGCTGTGATAGAAAGTTACTTACAAGGTATGAAACTTAACTTCTTTCATTAAAGACACATTCATTAAAACACTAAATGCAAGTGAACCCTTCTAAAAACTCTACTACTTAATGACACGGTCACATTTTTCAACTCCACTGTATTACATATATTAGATCAGCACATCACTATTAGGGCAAAGAGAGGCATAGGGCATGGAAAACATGGTTACAAAATATAACTGAATCAACTGTTGAAAATTTCAGACGGAAAAGAAACCTTACAAAGTGTGTATAAAAACGAATAAGAAAAACTACTACTTCATCCAACATAATGACCCTAGACTTTTTTTGGAAATTTATTAACAAGCTACTGAAACCAGGGCAATCCACCACACACCAACCCTTAAAATAACTACAGCTTAGATTCAATAGTCAACCAATTTAACTCTCATTTTATCCACACTGTACTTAGGCTATTTAAAAGCAACCATTCAAGTCTTTTTCTTCCATTAATTCCTTAAAATCATAACACCTCATTCTCCTTCCTACCCATTCTGACATCTACCATTAAAAAGTGCATACAACACTACAGCCCTCAACTTCAGCTACTGCTAACGTATCCTCAGAATACATTGCTACTACAGCAGAAGCACTAGTGTATCCCATAACTATACTCATCAATAGCCATAAAGTAAAGCCATAGCCCTAATGTCTGAAAAACATTGTACATTATTCCCCAATATAAAGGTGACACATCCACTGATGTGTCTAAATATAGACCCTTTGCTATACACTCCCCTTTTACCAAGATTCTATAAAGGATTTATTCATACCCAACTTTTAAACTACCTAACCAATAATAATCTTATCACAAATATACAACATTACTTCGGACCACAACTGCACTTCTTAGCTTTGCAAACAATATCAACATGGAAAGGAATAAAGACCACCATGTATCTTCCATCCTCTTAAATTTATCTAAAGCATTCAATAGCATTCTGCATCAAAAATACTAAATGAACTTTTCTTCTTAAGTTTCTCTCATTCTGTAATATCCTGCTTCCACAACTACCTCTCTGACAGGCAGCAAGCACTGAAATGGCTTCCTTCCTGTCTCTATAAGTATATCAAAGGATCCATGCTTTGTCCTCTACTTTTAAAAAATCCATATCAACTCACTGCACAGTCTTTCCAAAGATGCCCCAATAATTCAGTATGCAGATGATTCTACCCTCATATGCTCATTCCCTACCCTTTCTTCAGTACAAAAAAAATACCAATGTCTCTTTCTCTTCCATTGAAACCTGGCTATCCAATGCTCAGGTCCATCTAAATCCTAACAAAACAAAACTCACACTCCTTACCCCTAAATATAGCTCTTAGCTTAAACAATCCTTTGCTTAAATTACATCAAAAATATACCTCTAGAACTTTTATCCCAAAGATGTTGTATAGATGCAAATACTAACTTACAAATAACACCAGAAAAAAATAGCAACTGCTTATCTACTGCTATCACTAGTTTATGCTTCCCTCATATTTACTAAAGTAAAACATAACATCTAGACAAAATGTATGTTAAAATAAAATAACAAATTTCACCTCAAACTTTTCTTCCAATTCCAATCATAGCCTTGCTCTAAAACAATTTTGAAATATTTAGAATTACCAAGTCGTCTGATTTATACACAGGTAATTGCATCTCATACTCTACTTCATAAATGTACAAATTGTCCAGTACTTCAAAATGCTTTATTAAATTACCCTACAATAATACGCACTCATACAAATGTGAGGAATATAGATACTATCAACTGTCCCATGATTTTGCAGAATGTCACAGATTTTGTGCCTCTTAGTTTGGTCAGTTCCTTATAATTTTTTTCTGTCAAATTAAAGAGTAGTGCAGTCACTATACAATGATGACTTGAATGACAGACATAATATTCTTCAAAAAACATCATGTTAATGCAAAGCCTACTATTCTAGTAACTTTCTAAGTATATGAAGGCAGTAGGGGTTCCTCATTTTGGCCTTTTGTCCGCCAGTACTTTCTAGCTTTCTCATTGTTCATAATTCATAGGTTCACAGGTAAGTACTAAGCTAGCTGCCCTTATGGGCCATTTTAAGCTTACCCAGTTTCCTAGTTGTGAGAGTCAAATCCTTCATTTTGTGCCTGTAAGGTAAACACCTTAACCATTATAATAACTCCAATCTGTAATCAAACTCTTTAACCTGTGTTTGAGTAGTAAACACCATAAACATTAAGCCAAACCAGCCCCTTGATTCTTGAGCAATGAGGTTAAAATGCATTTGGGGGTGAGATTCAGTGAGTAACACACTGCACTCTGACAGCAGTAAGAGAATAAGAAAAATTCCTGTACGGCAGTTATTTACATATTTATGCATTTATTTGTTTGCAATCGTATATTTATACAAGTGGCTGTAATTGATCATCATGTGTGTATTGGAGGTGTTAAAATAAATTACTTTATTACTTTCTGATATCTGAGATGTATATGGTTAATAAAGTTGGTTTCAGTTACAGAGTACAGTGATTGTGGATGAAAGCGATCAACACTGTTGTCATTTGTTCAAGTTATGCAATCATTATTCTGGTTTTGCAGAATTAGTGTGCGTTTGTGTGAAGCAAGCTGAAATAATTTACTGTCTTTTTAACACAATCAGGTATTTCAGATGTGTACAGTCAATAAAGTAGCTGTAACTGATGCATATGGAGATTGTCTGTGATGAAAGTACTGCATGTGGGGGTCCAGAGGTTGCTATGTATGTAAACGTAGTCATTTTTGTTATATTTTTTCACTTTTTGTCAAAGTATAAGTACAGCAGTGAACTCAATAAAAGGGCTATACGGAGTGGTCTGGCAAGCATGTGTGTGAAAGAAACTGATTGCTAGCAGACTGTAACACCAAGTAGTGTTGCCATCTAACAACCGTTGTTCTCTGAGTTATTGTCTGTGGTTCCTTCTTTGTGAAGTCTGCATGTACTCCCTGTCGCTGTGTAGGTTTTATGCATCTGCTTTGGTTTCTTCTTCCAGACTCTCAGTTGTATAATATAGGACCTTTGGCTAGTAGTGAGTTTACTTTCATCCTAAACTAACACCAGAGGAATAAATATTAGATAATTACCATCTTTGGAGGGAGTAGGAAGGCATTCAACATTCTGAAACTAAATTTATATACCCTTGCAGGCATTTGTTTTCACAGATTTTGAAGATCTACTAGTTTGACCCTAAAACTTAACATTCAAAGTTAACAATGTAGTTTTTTTTCCTCAAAGGAAAGAAGGAAAAAATTAGTAGATTTCTTTCCTTATGTTTTCTTGTTCTGATCATCATTAGATTAAATTGTTTGAAAAAGTTTAAAGTTGCCCATTATAGTGTATAGTATCCTATGAATTATGGGACCTGCTAAGCCCTCAGACCCCCAGCTTAGTTCATTTTCTTCTTCCAAATCTATTACAGAGGGGTCTTGGTCAGATATGGTGTGTTAAAATTATGGGGGGCACTAAAAAGTTAGGGAAATTATGAAGAAGTAGTAATATAAATGGAGGATGTGGGGCCAGTATGAGAAGAGGTACACAGGTGAGAAGGTGCACGGATGCAGGGGGTGGACCCATTGTGCAGCAGGGGGCCCTTGAAGTCATTTGACTAGGGCTTCATTTCACTTAAGGAAAAAATGCCTCCCTGATTGCAGGATATATATGTGTGTGTGTATGTATGTATATATATATATATATATATATATATATATATATATATATGGGTCTACTTTATTCTGTCGAAAGCTGAAAACGGCGAATACAAATAGTGCGACACATAAAGAGTGAACCGTGAATATGTCGAACGTACTAAACCGCAAAATTTAAAACCTCGAACCTTCATAGTCAGCCAACCCACTGCCCAGAACACACTACCTACCCAAACACAATTAAAAAAAAAATCATACATTAACCACAACCCTGCTTCTAACCATAAATTAAACCACCAAAACCCTACTCTAACCCTATACTAAACCCCACATACACAACTATCTATGCACTATCCTTAACCCCTCCCTAACCCTAAGGTCCGTAACTACCGCACACTTCCCCTATGGAGCTATACCCAAACAAAGTAAATATTCCACACACAAGCACTTAACAAAACCCTACACTAAACCTTACATACATTACCTACTTATTCACTTACCTTTACCCGCACCCTAACCCTGAGGTCCGTAACTATTGCACACTTACCTTATGGAGCTATACAGCAAATGGGCCAACTATGACAATTCAACACTTCTCTTTTTCTGGTTTTGTTCGTTCGACGTATTCGCAGTTCACTCTTTACATGTCGCGTTATTTGTATTCACCCTTTTCAGCTTTCGACAGAATAAAGTAGACCCATATATATATATATATATATATATATATATATATATATATATAAACATAGTACACACCATGTATACATATATACACACATATATATATATATATGTATTAAATGCCTATAACGTATGGATACATACTAAGGAATTCACTGGATGAAACTGAATAATACCATCAGCTGTTTAATCACAGATAATTGAGATTAACCTGTTACAATAGTGCCCCATCCCATTCCAGTTAGCCCTAACCATTCAGTTGCTTCCTGCAGCCACCCACTTGCTTTGAAGTCACCAGCCCTGATGGAATGGCAATGAAGGATAAAAAAAAAAACATCAGTATGGATGCTTTGATTGCGACAAGCCAGCTATCTCTAGTCACCAGTCCTGGTGATTTTTTCTCAGACTTCCTGCTTAAAACCCAAAAGGCGTGAAATACAGGCCTCACTTTAATGGTCTCTTATCAAACTGAAAATCAAGACAAAGTGAGCTTTTGCTCTTTGGCTGCAAGAGAGGTTTCTGTCCTTCATGAGCTCACCGCTAAACTTCCCACCGGACACAGTCTCCAGAATGGGCCATAGCCAGGTGCTTAGAGCCAAAAGCAAGAGTTCCCATTGAGACAAATCCCCTTGCTCATCAAGAAAATGAAAAAAAAATGATAACAGGCGACTTGCTTTGAAGTCACCAGCTGCCCCTGAGTCTTGGCATGAAAGTAAGAGGGATCTGCACAGTGCACTACAGGGTTGCCTCTCTGTGTGCTTATTTGCTCTTATTCTTGCAATACTAGTGTGGTGGGGCTTGCACTTTGGCCTGTTTATTTTGCACTCCTCTACTCGGCATACAGTGTGCACTTACAGTGAAACTGACCCATAGTTACTGTTTTCTTCTGCCTTTACATGCAGGCCATATTATCTTGCAGAATTTGTTCCTGATGTTATGATTCTGGACCTGAGTTTTTGTCAATACAGATCATCAGACTTGCACTGTAGAAATCCATTCTCTCTGGATTGCATCAGGGTACATCATTTGGTAGTCTTCCTGCATCTTAGTTACGTCCGCTGCTTCTGTTTGGTGTTTCACTAGCTTGATCCCACTGCCATGATAGAGACAGTTTAAAGAGTGGTTTCTAGCCCAGAAATTGTAGTTACTGGCTGTTTGGGCAGTTTTTCCATTCCCCTCAAATTTCTGATTTAAAATCCACATTGGCACTTTTCTTTTCTGTAACTAGTCTAGTCCAGATAGAGATTCTTAGGTTTAGCACTTGAATTTGCTTATTCATGCTCAGCAAATGTTCAGAACTTGTTGCAAGCACTAAATAAGCTACAAATTACTACAGCACTCAACCTTCCTCATTACCTAGAAGAAAACAGTTTCTGTACTTACTTTCCTCACTTAGAGAAAAACAGCTCTTGTACTTACTTTCCTCACTTGTCTAAAAGAAAACAGTTTTTTATTCAGGCATGTCCAAGGTCAGCTCCCAGTGTTCTCTCCTGTCTATCTGATGAATCTGGGCATCTTGGGGCAATGTAGCAATTGCCTCATGTACATAGACAACCCTCTCCTCCTACCACCCAACATTACAACCTGTGAGAGATATATTTATCTAGCCAAACTGGAGGTAAAGATCTCTCTAACCAAGACTGAACATGACAGTCAAGAGGAGAAGGTAAACACTTGCACCACACCACACTCATCACATAGTCCCACTAAACCTATACCACCAAAATCCACACATAGAAACACAAAAACATTCACAGAGGCTCTCAATAATAATATGCTCAAGCAACAGAGGCCTCCAAAGCAGAAATGCAAGCATCCTCCACCCCCAACACAACCCAAATGACACATAGCCCACAGACTCAGTGTGCCACTCAACAACAGCCCATAAGGCTAAACAACGTACTCAACACATTAGTCATAGGTTACTCTATAGTCAGGCACACTGATGTTCTACTCACCAGGCTAAACCAAGGAGAAGGCTACTGTCAGCTGTCTATCGGGTGCCATGATATGCCACATAACCCACGCACTCAGGTCACTCCACAACATGTACAAATATGACTCTGTCATTGTACATGTTGGTGTGAACGACCTGAGACGTACCTCCCTGGACTATATGAAAAGAGACAATGAAGAGCTCTCCAATCTTGTAGCCCAGGAAGGTATAACCTTAGCCCTGAGTAACATCCTGCCATCACCCAGAATGACACTGCAGTACAAGGACAAAATGAATGACTTCAACAATTGGCTAAGCTTCTGGTGTCATTCTAAGGGGATCCAGTATCTGTCTTCCTGGGATGACACTGTCAACAGACCACGATGCTTTGCCAGAAATGGCCTGCACCTATCGCCCCTTGGATTCCGGATACTGGCTAAGGCTTTTGCCACCCATATAGTGCCTTTTTTAGGCAAGGTTCAAATGACAAATTCACCACTGGAACAGGCAAGCAAAAACTGAGGGTAATGCTACTCAGTGCTAGAAGTCTAAATTTCAAAATGCACTCACTCGAGGCACTTCTTAAAATGGAGAATATCGATATGTGTGCAGTGACTGAGACCTGGTTCAAGGCTGTAGAGAGCACCTCTGCATTATCAGGCTATAACTCATACCACACTTTTTGGCCATCTAACCTAGACTGGAACACCAAAGGTGGAGGTGTGTCCATATTCATTAAGGATAGCCACACCTCCAGGCTAGTTGTTCAACATAATGCATCCAAGACTATCCAAGTGCAACTAACTCTGGGCAGAACCGCAATCCAAATTGTAACTTGCTACAGGTCCCACACCATGCCCCAGGATTCCCACTCCTCTTTTCTTGATATACTGGAAAATATTAGCGTTCAATCAAACACCCTAATAATAGGTGATTTCAACTAACCCACCATTAACTGGAACCACCAACTACTCAACCAACCAGTGACCCGGTGTTCTACACCTGAAGTTAACTCCCTCGCTGGTCAGATCTGACCATAAGCTAATCACCCTAGATATCACTATCCTCCAAAAGCTGAGATCCCCCTCCAAAGCTAGCAACAAAAATAAATCACCACTTGAGTCTAAGGGCAACCACAAAAGCATACACAGCTATGTTCAAGTATAAGATCACCAAGCTAGCAACAAAAATAAAATCACCACTGAGTCTAAGGACAACCACAAAGCATTCTACAGCTATGTCAAGAATTTCAATGGCAACACCCAGATTTGCTCATGAAAATTACAGAATCAACTGATATTGCCAACATCTGTAATCACAACTACACAGGTAAAAGCTGCAATCTCTAAAGCCAAAAATACAGCATCCATGGGACAGGACAACATCTCAGGCTGCATTTAAGCACCATGTTCAATCATAGCCAGGCTTTGTGCCCACTGAATGGTGCACAGCAACAGTTATCCGGGGAGCCACCACTGATCTCTATTAGCCTGATGAGCCTGGTCTGGGCAATATCATCAATATCATCATAAACAAAAAGAATGGTAACTCCAAACTCTGACCCCACCCCCCCAGTTTGAGTTTTGAAAGGCGATCATGCCCCCCTGAAACCTGATCGACTTCTTTGAGGCAGTCATCAAAGCCATATGAGAGGGGTAAGGGTCACACAGCCCTATCTTGACATGTATCAAACAAAGAGATTGGTAAGAGAAAACTAACCAACCCAAACTCTGACCCCCACCAGTTTGAGTTTGTGAGGAAAGGATCAACCCTCCTGAAACTGATTTGAGGCAGTCATCAAGTCATCAGATACAGATGAGGGTAAGGTGGTTCACACAGCCTATCTTGACCTTGCCAAGGCTTTTGGCACCATCCCCCATTCTGGAATTATAGCTAAACTCACTAAGCTAGGTATAACTCCCTACATCACAAGATGGGTTGCCAATTGGCTGACTGACAGAACCCACACTGTAAAAGTTGCAGACTTCAAAGCTGACTTTAAACCAGTGACAAGTGGAGTACCACAGGGTTCAGTCCTGGGACCTCTCTTGTTTGGTATCTACTTTCTGAAGTATAGGCTAACACAGAAGGCCTCTGGCTAATGAAGTTTGCAGATGACTGCAAACTAAGAGCCATAGTCGAGTGCCCAAATGATGTGATCCTACAGAAGGGCCTCACTGAGACAGATGCCTGGTGTCAGAGCCATGACCTCAAGCTTAATGCCAAAAACTGCATTGTCATCCCCTTTGGTAAAAACTCTGTACCCATGAGCTACCACATAGGCAGCAGTCTACTTAGCATCGAATGTGTCATAAGAGACCTTGGGGCCCAGCTGGACAGTAGTAGATAATCACATTGCCACAGTAGTCAGGAAATCCTTCTGAGTGACACACCTCATCAGATCCAGGAAAAAAGAGGTCATTGTTCCCCTCTACTTGACACTTATTAGACCCATTATAGAGTACAATACCCCTTTTGGAATGTACCTCACAAGACATCTACAGCAGCTGGAAAGGCCACAGAAGTACCTCACAAAGAGGATTACTGATCTCAAACAGATGCCTTACACTGACCGTCTCAAAAAACTCCAGCTTTACTCCGTAGCATATCACTTACTCCGTGGTGATCTCTGCCTAACATATAAAGCTATGTCAAACCTAGAGCTGTTGGACAATGCTACACCTTAAGAAATCCCAATCCCTCCAAGCTACACACTCTAGGGACCTAAACCTTGTCACCACAATAAACAGGATAGATTCCTGTCCCAGAGACTTCCCATACTCTGGAACGAACTACCCATCTATGTCAAGCAAAGTTCCTCATTAGCACTCTTCAAGAAAAATCTTGACGAGTGGATGGGAAATAGGAAATAGACCCCAGGGATCACTTCTTTGGCTCTGCTCGACAGGGGCACAGGAAAATAACTTTCTTGGGTGGCGTAAGCCAGGGAACCTTGTTAGCTAGGCTTACTTAGGCCCTTGGACTGATTGCCTAGTACCTACCTATGAACCTATGAAATGTCCAAGTGTAATTTGTATTCATTTGTTTATATCTTTGCTGGTTATATAGGTTCACGTAGCAGAAATTACTTGCACTTCCAGAAAAAAATAGCTAAAAATATTGACAGCAATTACTTACTGTACAGCCGTAATTTGTGGGAATGATCTCTCTATCTGCTAAATATTCATTATCCCCAGTCTGTTAATCTGCTTTTCTTTTTTTTAAAAACAAGTTTATTAATTTTAACATACAAAATAAAATGTTAATCTGCTTTCCTGTCATGCTACTAACCCAGAAAACAATACTTTTGTATTAATTATCTGACCTGGTAGAAGTTACTTTTGTTTTCAAACTGATGATGTATATAGTGTGTTGACAGCCTTGTCTGTTTGCTGACACCCATTTTTATATGAGCTTGAAGTGATTAATGGTATGGATTATTATTCAGGGAAGATCATTTCCTAAAATAAAATGTATCGCTTCTGCTGCATACAGAACATCTTCAGGTCAAGCTTCTGAACTTTTCAGAGATGAGCTACTGCTCTAGCATTTTGAGAGCTAGGTCATAAGGGATCACCATTAACATGCATTTTAAAATTTTCATCACGGTGGTCATGCTGTGTGAGCTCATAATTTGCAGTTACTCTGTAGTACAGCTATCTCTGTAATTAAACTAGTCCCTTTGCACATGTAACAGATCAAGGGTGGTACGTAGGTCATTCATGTTATTTTCCATATTCCCTGCTTTCTGGTCTCAAACCGTATTCAAGTAATGTTCATTACAATGCATCTATGAAATTGTATAGATAGAATTAATTTATATTATTCCTGATCTGGTTATATAAAGGGCTAGCAAAAGGCATCATGCAATACCACTGTATTTATTTTATTTATAGACAGCTGGAGAAGATACGTTCTAAAATATGTATTCATGAAAATGTGCATTCATGCAATTTAGCAGTGAAATACAGTGAAATGAAGCAAGCAAGTTATAATGCTGGTTTTGTGACATTACTCAGTGATACTATATGGTTTATATAGTAATCCATTCAGTATAAGATTTAAAATACTTTTATGCATTTTATGCCTTTTGACTAAATATATTTAATGTGTGAGTAATTATATATTTTGTACATACAGCTTGTATCTTTGTTCATGGCAGTAAGCAACCAGTTGTTGCTAATATAAAAGGTAGGTACAAGGTTCCTACAAATAAAACAGTATCATATAAAGATGGAAGCCACTACTGAGATATCATATGCATGTGGTTTAAGAATTAAAGCAGAGGGCATTATTTTATAAAGAAAAAATCAATGGACATTGGAATTAAGTATAACAAATTACAGTAAAAACACTGCAGTTCATGTCCTTTGATGTCAACAAAACACACTAAAGATATTTATTTTAGTAGATTAAGCCTGCAAAAAATAACAGCAAAATGAGGAAAGACTGAGGGGTAGCAGTTAATGATGTCATACTACTCAATGTCAGGTGACAAAACAAAAAAATACACTCCAAGCCCTCTTCACACTTGAGAGACATCTGTACAATTACTGCGACATAGTTTAAAGTGGCAGAGAGTACCCCAGCAGTGCAAGTATTCCATGCTGCACAGAAAAGGGCTAAAGGAGGAGGTGTCTCAGTATACATAATAACAAGCATACCTCTAGCGTGGTCATACAGGATGAGGTTCGTCCACGTGCAGATTACCACATACAAAACTCATTGCTATATCCTAGCCAGGTATAGGTCACCCTCCATGTCCCAAGAAGCTCACAATGCATGCGTGGACCTACTGTAGACACTGTCCATCCAACCTGACACCCTACTCATGGGAGACTTTAATTACCCCTCTATAGACTGGGAATCCTACACAGCCTCAAATCTACAAGTAAGGAGATTCCTGAGCATCTTAAACGCAAACACGTTTGACCAGATAATGAATACACCCACTTAGTGGACTCTTGTGCTTACAAATATGGGAGAACACTGCACCCCCCAATGTTTCATCCTCCCTGGTGAGGTTGGACCATACAGAAATCAAAATCAACTCCATTATCCCATTAAACTAGTAACAGTTAGGAACTATTCCAAGGCAAATTCCCTTTTAATAAGTGATGGATTGTCAAAACTAAATCCCCTGCCAAACCCAGAGAACAAAGCAGTCTATGCTGAATTGTTCTTAGAAACTCTGTACAGCCACGTAAATGTCTGCATAGAGGCTGCCACACCTACCAGAAGTAAGCCAAAGCTAGCCCTAGAAAGAAACCACCCTGGTGGCATCCCAAATTAAACAGGATATACAACAAAAGGAAAAAAAAATATGGCAAAATTTAGGAAGGGAAATTACCATAAAAATAAAAACTCTGTCAAAAAAATAGGCAACTAACAGGGTTAATTAGGTTAAGCAAAGACAACTTTGAGGTTAAGATAGCCTTCCAGGTAAATGATAAGCATAAGACCTTCAACAGCTGTGTCAGAAACATCAAGGGCAGCACATATCAGTATGATGAACTGGTGGTTAATGGTGCCACATTCACTGAGTCTGGCTGTAAAGCAAGCCTTTTAGTGGACAAACTCAATTCCACTCCCCCACCTTCCCTCTAACTATCCACTCAAAAATACCCTCAAACATAACCTCTCCAGCTCTAACTAGGGAGCATGTACTGGCTGCACTGATTAAAGCCAAGAGCATGGCCTCAGTGGCCCCCGATAACATCTCCAGAATAGTCTAAAATATGACTTATCAGGACTCAGAGTCATCATTTAACTATAGTCTTAAAACAGGCTTTGCACCACATGAAAGGAGGACTGCAATGGTCACTCCCCTTTCATAAGGGAGGACCTTAAACAGACCCTAGAAACTACAGACCAATCAGTTTGACAAGTCCTATTTGCAAGGTCATGGAAAGAATTATCATGAAAACTGTCAGCAAGTACATAGAAGACCTCCAGATACTTGAATCCTCCCAGTTTGGCTTTGGCAAATTAAGGTCATGTTTACTGAATCTGGTGGAATTCTTTGAAAAAGTCACTAAGGCATACTGCCTACCTAGATTTGGGCAAAACATTTGATACAGTACCCCAATCTGGCATTGTCAACAAACTTATGGAACTATAAACCCTTTATAACATGCTGAATAACTAGGTGGCTCATTGGTAGGACCCAGGAAGTTAGAAACGGTAAAGCCACCTCTACAAAGAGGCCAGTCACCAGTGGAGTTCCCCAGGGCTCTGTGCTGGGCCCACTTCTCATTGGCATCTACATCTCAGATGTCAAAGCCGATGTCAAAGGTCTTTGGCTGACCAAGTTCACAGACGATTACAAACTGAGAGCAGTCATTGAATGCCCTCAAGATGAGAACACCTTTCAGGTAGTTCTAATACAGACAGACACTTGATGCCAAATCCATGGCTTAAAACTCAAAACAAAGAAATAAATTACAGTACCTTTTGGAAAGTCTAGCACCCAAGGTGCTATGCCATCAATAAAACACCCTGAAAAGTTGACTCACTAGTCAGCGATCTGGGAACTCATGTAGACAGTAATCTAGCCTTCAATCTACATGTGCCCAAGACATTAAGAAAATTCTTCTGTGTTGCTCAATTTCTAAGCAAGGTCATACTACCACTGTACTCGGCCTTCATCAGACCAGTCATAGAGTACAATACCCCCTTTGGTATGTACCTGACCAGACACATGTAGCAAATGGAATATCCACAACAGTTGTTGCAAAAAGAATTCAGGGAGTAAACACAGCATCATACACTGATCACCTCAAAGCCTTGTCTCTACTAGGTCAGTATCAAACAGACTTCTGAGAGGTGATCTTTACCTAGCATACCTGGCATTCCTGGACCCTGTTTTGATGAACCTTTTGCACATCCACAAAACAAACAGCATCAGAACTATTAGATTAAACAACCTAAATTTTGCCTGCGACGTAAGTAGGACATGAAGTGACAGCTATGTTTCTCAGAGAATTCTTATTAACTTGAACAGGCTCCCCATCCATGTGAAGCAGAGTTCCTCTTTATTCCTTTTGAAAGTGCAATTTGGACCAATGGATGGGTAATCAGAGATTCTCTCCTGGTCTGGATCCTATATCTGTGATAGACAGATGCAGTCAGTAAATCACCATCTGTAAAGTCAAATTTGTGGGTCACTTTTGGTTGCAATAGTAGGCTTATAAGTGCCTCAGTGGTTGTTAGCCTAGTGTAGATCTATGAACCGATCAAGGAAAGCAGTGTAAAATACTAGCAAGCAGAGATAAAATAACTCAATATATATATTAAGCAGTATGAAGAGAAAACCATAATGCATAAAAAACAAACTGCTATGACTCTGACTTAAGTGGAGAGCCCCCACTCAAACACCATTTCTCTGGCAAGCTCCATTGATACAGAGGGGGAAAAGCCCTGACTATGGCCCAGGTGACCTGAGTTTGATTATCAGCTTGGGTGCCTGTTAGGTGTGGACTGGGGGAGTAAAAGAGACATGGCTTTGTTGCTTGCTTATTCTTCAGTAGATGGTGTGGGGGGGGGGGGGTTGGCATGCCTTGGGAGTATGTTGCTGTGTTTGTATTCCTGAGAGAGGTGGGAGAATCTAGCAGACTGCTGGCTTCAAGGGAATTGGGTTGTCTTGATGGGCTATGTCACTCAGAGAAGTGGGTAAAATAGTCTCACTGGTGCTCCCTGCAAGCAATGTCTTGGGCATTTTACCATACAGTGGATTAGGGGCATAAAATGCAGGAAGAAAATTTAACCACTCCTGAATGCAATTCATATTGGAGCTTACCTGTCTTTCCAGTGTAAGGGGTACAAATGGGACAACTGATTGAGGTGATCTGATGGATGACAAGCAGTGGGCTATCCAAAAACTGTCATTTCTTTGTTAATGCGCATGTATTCCAACATTCATGTTATAAATTCCTTTTCACTTAATGTTGCTTATTGCCATCCCTTTAATTTATTACTTAACGTGTCACATTCTACTTGTAAATGAACTGTTCTCTGATGGTATGTAATGCTGTGCGTGACTATAATAGTGCTTTTGAAACAGCAAGGGATAATGGCAGACAATGCAGTAGTGAGCATAAGCATTTGTTTGTACTCGCTTTTTACTGCCATATCTGCCAGTTATCAAGCCTGCGCCTGTTAGTCATGCCCCTTCCTTACACCCCCCATGTATTCCCCAGTGAATATGAAAGTTGGCCAGAAGTCATCATTCAGACAGCCTCATCTCAATCTCCTATCAGTGGCATCAGGTACCCGAATTTTAATTGATCTCAGGGCATTATCTCCCTTTGCGGTCACATTAAGAATAAAAAAAATCTTATCAGACAGTCTAAGTATATTCACATATTTAACCTTTCTTAACTGAGAAAATGAATAGGTCTCTGGACCCTTTGCTGCCATAAGCTAGGCCAAAAACAAAGACAAACATTTTCAACATGCGTTAGTTTTTGCAGTAACTTGCTTGATGCATGAAAATGTCAATCTGGATTACATAATAGGTAAAAAGTATGAGTTAAGGAACAGTTAATAAGCAATAAGAAATCATATCTGTGTGTTGCATATGTATACAATGATCCTCAACCCCTTATTCTCATTTCTGCATGGGTATCCTTCACGATTCAATGTCAGTCTCCTACCTTCTTTGTCATTCATGCCTAACTGTCGAAGGTCTTCTCTCACATAATCCATCCATCTCTTTGCTTGATGCCCTTATTTCCTGTTACTGTCTTCCTATCTTTCCCAAATCATCTTCACCCAGACTGTTTTCTGCTTTCCTGCACTTGTGCATGAGCCACTGTAATTGGTTCCCTTTGACCTTCTCTGTAATTGGAGCTACTCAAACTTCTGTTTGATGTCTTCATTTCTTCATCTGTCCCACAAAGTGCATCCTACCACTCATGTCAGGCAATTCATCTCCATCACCTCTAGGATTCTCAACTGCTCCACCTTCACTGCCCTTGTTTCAGTACCATACAGTAGTACCGGAAGCACCACTGTTTTCTACACCTTACTTTTCAGCTTCTTTGCAATTCGTCAGTCATACACTTTCCCTGACTACATATATAAACAAGAAATAACGCTAAAATATTGCTACTATATGGACTGAAGTGAACATTTAATAAGGTCGTGATGACCATGATTACAATACTTAGAGTAGTTACAGTAGCGTTAAGAAATACTATTTCAGACCTATCAGTTATCAAGAGGAAATCCATCCTTTGTTTATCCAGTATTCTGAAAGGACTTGCATCTGCTTTCAGCAGTTGAGGGATTTTAGCATTTTTCTAAGTGTTACTAAATTATTGACTCAATGAAGTCTTTTGGGAATGTTATTACACACTGCTGGGGCAGTTTTTGCAAATAGCGTTTCCATTACAGACAGTTTAAATGTAGGTCACACTAGCTGCAGGTACTCATCTTTCATAGGGTGTGCACTTGTTCCCTTGTGTAGAATATGTGGGAAGAGTAGACGTTATTCAGACGTTTAAAGGTGCAGGTGTACAGTAACAATGTGCCTTCTAGCTAATACAGGCAGCCATTTAGTCTTTTGTACTGGTGTGCAGTGATGCTCATGGGCATTGCCAAATGAATGAAGCAGAGAGCCTTATTTTTCATAGTTTGCTGTTGTGATACATTTTGCTGAGAATGTAATGCAGGCATGGGTAAGCCTTATTCTAGTGCGGGTATAAGTAACGTATTGATGGCTATTACTCTCCCGGCTACTACTTTAAGAAGAGGTAAAGTTTTGCAGGAAATCTTTAGCTGGTTCAGGACTTTTTTTTACTTGTGTGTCTGTGTGAAATGCAAAGGTGAATGTCTCTTTCAGGGTATACCTTAATATACCTTTGATAAGTGACTGTTGACAGAGGGTTCCCTGTTGGATCCAAGACTACAATATTTTTTGTCCCTCTAATTTTATAGTGGGTACCAAACAGTAAGACAAAGGCCTTGACATTATTAATAGTGTTATGCATTGAACATGTACAGGCTTTGTTACAAAAAAGGTCAGTGTTAAAGCAACCGTAATAATAAATGACTCATAAATCATAAAGGCAGTTAATAGATTTCATCTTCAACAGAAATGTAAGTTAGAAATAAACCAGGAACTAGTATAGTTAGTATGTGCTTAAAGTGAAAAAAAGCTAATCACCTCAGAATACTTGACAAACGGATCAAAAGATTTGATAGCAACACGTTTTCCATTTAACAAGTGGGAAAATACTAACACACAAGAGACTACATTTATATATATTTTTTAATTTCTATTATCATATATTAATGTTTTGTTGTTAAAATTTTCAATAAAAGCAATTGAGAAAGAAAAAAGAAAAATCTGCATAAATTCAAATGATCTTGTTCGGTCAAATTTCTAAGTGAAAGATTATACTACAAAAGGTTTTCTGCATTTTAATTTTTGTCACTACATTATTATTATTATTACTATTATTATTATTATTTTTGCATTTTTTCTTGACTGCTTAGTTAACAGACTGAGAATAATATTTCAGATTATGACCATTTTTTTCCCCCACTGTAAAAGATAACCAAGGAACTATGGAGGATAAGTGCCTGGACTTAACCTCGTACAACTGTGGTTCTGATGGTTGCTAGGTAATTAAAGTTACCTGTGTGGCTTCAGTCGCAGTTTATGTTCAATTACCTAGCAACCACTCAAGTACTTAACAGTGAAGTCAAGGCCAAACAATTGCACATTATCCCTTATATTAGCTTAGCATTTCACAACTATATTAACTGTTAGAAGACAAAACGACATGCTACCCTCGCACCAAGACTAGGTTACAAAACTACGCATTTGATAGTTTTAGAAAATATGAACAGCAAAAACATGTTGAGAATTATCCCTCACAGCAGGGAGTGCATGACATAATTAATGTTTCAGTATGTTGATAGTCATTTGCTACCAGGTAGGCAGCAGTGAAGGGACTAACACCAAAAAATAAGATAACATAGCAGAAGAGACCACTCAAAAAAGGCTGTGTGAATGAGGAACGTTAGCAATTAGCATGATGTCTGTGGTTAAAAGTATCATGTTATAATAAACACATTTTCTAAGAACATCTATTAAATCACATTATTTCTTTTGCTAAATGGAGTCTTTTAGCAGACATCAAAAATAATTAGTGTGACTGTTCTTAATTTGAATGAAAATAACTGCTTTGATGGACTGTAGCAGAAGTGTAGCTAGGGTAGTGTGAGTGGCTTCCAACCCAGGTGCAAGGTTAGCAGACTGGTTTCTCTTTTAAATTTTTTCACTCCTTACAAAAATTGAAGGATGGGCAGAATAGAGAGAGGGCATTAGGACCTTATGGTCTTATTTAAGAGGGAAGGAGCACCAGACTGGAGACGATAGACAGTGAGGGAAATAGGATGCTGCAGTCGTAAACCTAGCACTGAGAGGTGTCTGATGAGGGAGGGGCACCAGGCAATGAAGCAGACAGCTTTTCCTCTGGGTTCTTTTTTTTTCCTGCAGTGTGGAAATTTTGGAAAATTCTTAAATTGATACTTCTTCTGAAATAATCATTTCTACATTTCTAATTAGTAATCATTTGAAACAGCATAAAAACTGGTTTGGTCTGGCTGTGAGGAAAGAACTGATTCTTTCTCATTTGCAGATTTCATTGCCTTTATACATAGAGGGACTGGGATAGGGTTAGCACCCATTACTAAGGTAGGTGGGGGGGAGCTCCACCCACCTGTACCACCTTAGTAATGGGTGCTAACTCTAAAATCCTGCTCCTTCCCCTAACTCTAACTCTACACCTTACCTTAAAAAAATTCCCATATTGTTGCCACAACACAAGACAATCAGACACACAAACACTCACAAAGACATACTACCAACTCTGTACTGATCCCCTTACCTAACCCCAGTCCTAACCCTAAAATACCTGAACTCACATATAAATATACAAAACCCATCCCCTCATTTACAAAAATCAAAAGTCCAACTAATAACCACACTAGTAATGTGAAAGAAACAGCAAAAGGCCAGATACAACTCCGCAGTCCTACTTGGGAAAGAAAGCACTTAACTGCCTGTAATAAATTTGTGGAGTTTTATCTGGACGTTTGCTATTTTTTCCACATTTCTATCCCCTCATTTACCCTGACACTAACCTTAACTCTCAAACACATGTACAAACATTATTACCCTCTCTAAACCCCACTTACCTGTTTCAGTGAAACAACATCAATATTTTGACTGTTTGGCTAGCCATACTTTCGGCATTACACACCACATATATGACATATGCCGTTAGAGGAGTCTGGTTTATTGGACTAAATGGCTTCTAGGGCACTGTGCATTTAAAAGCCAGTCACTCATTATATACTCATTCCCAGAGTGTGGCACTTTGGCACCTCTCTTTATACTAACATTCCCCATTGGGCGGGTTTACAAGCTTTGGATTATTGGTTGGCTAGATCAGGTTTATATCCATCTGGATTCAACACCTTCCTTGTATGCCTTACAGAATATGTGCTGTCTAGCAATGTCTTCTATTTTCAGAATCTTTGCTACTGGCAGAAGCAGGGTACTGCTATGGGTGCGTCTTTTGCACCCATATATGCAGATCTGTTTATGGCATACATTGAAGAGATCATAATTTATGATGTGACACACAATATATATATATGTGAGATGGATATAGTATTTGGATGACTGTTGGTTGGTGTGGAAAGCTGATGAACAATATCTTTTGGAATTTCTTGAATATCTGAATAACAACATATGGGGAATTGAATTTAAACTGACTTATGACAAATCAAGGATAGTATTTCTAGATGTAGAAATCACTAGGAACCAAGATCATACTCTATCCTCCAGGATGTTTAGGAAATTCTGAATTCAATTCAATATTACATGCTACCAGCTTCCACCCACAACATGTCATCCATAATACAAATCTCAGTTTCTTAGAGCCAAGAGAATCTGTTCTAGCCATGAATCCTTTATGGATGCCCAAGATGATCTGACTTGTAGATTTATTAAGAGGGGTTATCGTCCAGGTTCGATACATGTTGCCAAAAGATTTGTGTCTAGCCTAAACAGGGAGGATCTATTAACATATAAAGATAAGAACAATTGTCAGCACACACAAGGCTTTAAAAACATCATACAGAGACATTGGAACATTCTCAAAGCTGATTTAAAACTTGGCTCTATGTAGATCATTGCTCTTTCTCATTTAAAAGGGGACAGACCATTGGTTCAAAATTGAGCCATTATAAGAGAGTGGGTGCTGGTTTTTCTGAACCTATTCAGCGGTCTATTTCAGGGAAACCTATTGTTGGATGTATTCCCTGTGGGCATTGTTCATTTTGTATCATGAATTTACTAGTAAAATACCTCACAAGTTTTGATATAAAGTTTTGGGCTAATTGCAATACTGAGTGGGTCATCTATTTGGTGACCTGCACTTGTTCTGCTTTCTATGTTGGAAAGACCTCTCGAGCATTCAGAATTTGTGAGCATTTGAGTGATATCAAAAAGAAACGTACTAGCAATGCCCTATATAAACACTGTTTGCAACATGCATCTGCCTCATACAAATTTGTGGTCATTGATTATATTAGAGGGAAATGTAATGACAAAAGTTCTGGCAGGAATTACTCAGCTCCAAGGAGAAAAATGGATCATCAAACTTGAGCTTTGTTTGCACCTGGTCTTAATGACCAATTGTGGTTGGACCAATCCATATATATATGTATGTACTGTGATATTCTGTTTTTTCATTTTGCATTTCACTGAAGAAGGCTCAGTGGAGCCGAAACCGGTTTGAATTAATAACATTGAATGTACTGCTTTTTTGTTGTATCATAGCAGTATTTTACTAGGGGAGGTATTTCTCCCTCTGGTCAATAAATACAAATATTTTTTGATATGGGTCTTACCAACACTTGCTGGCTTTTTTGTTGACTGCTGTTTACTGGTTTTGCCGTGCAAGGGTTCCACGGGCACCTGCCGTTTTGTTGGATGTCTTTTCTCACAGTTGCTGGGAACTGTCGTTGGTATATTATTCCCATTCTATTTGCATTTTCTATTTTTATTTGGCGGAAACACAGTACTCAGGGATTTACAACTTTTCATTACTGCCACTACTTGTTATTTGGGCTATGTCAAGTGTTGTTATAGCCATTTACAACCTTTTTGGACTGTTATGTTAGCCCATTTGGACTTTGTTTAGTGTCTGACCAACTGTTTGCGCCTTCTGAGGAGTTTCGGAAGTTGACGTCACTGTACTTCCTGTTTGCATCTAAGATATGTTGAATTTCAACACCGGAGGATCTTCTAATGCTTTCGGCGATTTGGACTTATTCTGAACCATCCAGTTTAGGTGTTGTTGGACCATATGTGGACTTGGACTTTCATTTTATTGTAGTATGTTTAGTTTATTTTATACATTTTGTGTTACAGTCACATATTTTTATCGGTGGCTTACATGGTAGTGTTATCTTACAGGCAGTCCGGGATATTTGTCTTTAGTGCTAGGCTGTGTTTATGACGGGCATATTCATTCATTCTCTGCATAGTATGCCATCGGCAGACTCTCTATGCAATTTTTGTCCGTCCTTTAGGGTACATGTTTATTTGTTTATGTGAACAGTATTTTTTTGTGCAATAACTGATCAGGGATTATGGGCCTTATGTACGACTGACTGATTTAATTTGAGCCATTTGCATTTTTTATTATTATCGTAATTGTTTGCTTTTGGCCACATTTGTCGTTTTTACATCAATCGGTTAGTGTTGATGAGTTCTGGATGTTTGGACTGGTTCTTTCCTTGTCCGGATTCACCATGTGGTGATCGTCATCATATTTAGATGTTGCATTTTCCATTGGGATTTTGGATTTTTTATTTTTCAACAATTATATTTTGGTTTATTGCACTATTTAGATTTTACATAACTATGATTCATATCGCATGACTGCAGGAGATGTCAATTACTTTGGACTAAGGGGTCTCATTGCTACATGTTTCTGTTGTATTTTGGCTACATGTTATGATTTTGTTCCTGATACTCATTTAAATCTATGGAACATTATACGGACACAGTATAGTACTTGTGGGTAGGACTGTTGGCCAGTACGACAGGTGGCAGATTTTCCAGTCCTTTTTGTTTACTTGCTGGTCCAGGGTTCATGTGTAGTGTGAACAATTGGATATTACATTCCATTGTCCGAAGGGTGATTAGATGGGGTGAGATACTATGCAGGGCCAAGTTTTTGCTTAAAGCCCTTGGCTTGTAGGTGATTTTTTGATTTTTCAGTTTCATTTATTTTATATTTGGGGGTCCATTTAAACTTGTTGGTCTAGATTTATTCGTCTTTGGTTATTTTGTGAATTTATCCAATTGCCATTTTCTTAGTTGGCACATTTATGGATTATATCATTTTTTATATATATGCTGGTGGGGTCCATGTTGTCTGGGTGTTGAATTGAACCATGCTTTGTTCACTAAACACTATGTGGTTTGTTTTGGCAATATATTAATTTTCTCTATCAGCTTTATAAAGTTGATGCCAGTTCGGTTGTGCTTCAATGAATACATTCTAGCTCATATGGGGCTTACATCAGTGATAACTCACTTTTTTGACTGATTAAATGGCCATACAGGTGGGTTCATGTTTTATATTATGTCATTCTATTCAGTATATCATATACTGTATTTGACATATTTTGATTGTTGAATTTTTGATCACAGCCTATTGGTATTTTGTTTTGATAACATTGAGACCTATACACAGCAATATGACCTTGGATGTTTTTTGTAGGTCGTTTGGGCTGTCTATTGTATTGGTCTATTTAATTGGCTATTGATCCATCAGACTTATACACATATACCAGGTTATTTATATATAATTTATCTTTTGGTGTTGATAGTATAATGGTTTGACTTTGGATCAACAAAATTCTTCGATCTTATGTTTGGTTTATATACAAAATTTAATTATTGGTGTGCCAATATTTACATCAGTTATTCTTGGGCTTTAAACAAAATTTGTTTTGGGTGGTCAATTTTTGAAGCACAACTCAATTGGTGTTGTTTGAGCAAGAGAATTTACTAACCACAAATATGGCATTGTCACCGATTATACAGGGTTTGTCAGCTGACATGCATGATTTATCTGTGTTGTTGGGACAGATGTGGATGCACAATGTGACATATTTTTAATAAATTGGCCAAACAAATGAAGATGGTTAGGACTAATGTGTGGCATTTATGCCTGTTCAAGGCATATCAACAAAATCTTAGGGTCAAAATACAACCTTTGGTCTCTGATATTGATGACCAGTTGATCCAGGATTGGGGTCATATTCAACAGTTGGCCTCATCCCAATTTGTGGATGTACAACAGGGCATTAAGGATTTGGATGTTTTAAGTTCACAGACCAACAAGTTTGAAGCTTGTGATTCCTTTACAACACAGGTTAAGAAACTCACCATAGATTTGTCCAAACTTGAAACCACCCTTAAAGACAGGAAGATTAAAAAATTTCTTCGTGATGTGGGTGATTATGATAAACCTTTTGATAATTCTAAGAATGTATCTTTTAGATTGCCCAGGGATGATTATAAACATGATAAAAGAGCATCCACTCCAAAAAGAAAAAGGCCCAGGTCCATTCTTAAGACTAAAACTGGTTTGTCTAGTGGGACTTCTGGGGAAGATTATTCCTCCAATACTGAGGGAGAATCTGATTCACACACATGTGAGGTGTCCAAAAGAGACACTTGACACACCCTCTCAATTTAGATACAAACACAGTTTGGAAACATTAATGAAGATCATGACACAGCAATAGGTCTAGACTCTAATGTTCATAATATTTCATCTTATGATCTAACCAATGTACAAATTAAAGTATTGAATAAAGGGCTCAGTTTTGTTCCAGGGTTTTACAGGATGTCACCAATTTTATACCAAATCTGAAGGTATTTTTTGACAATAATGTTGACAGTAATGTTTCCAATGTGTCTGGTGATACAGTTGGCAATTTTAGATTCAAAAAATCAACCTTTATTCCACCAATGAATCATTTGGTAGGGGTATTCCAAAAAAATGTCCTACGGGACATACATTGCCATCTCAAAGATTTTCCAGTCACTTATAACAACTTGACTACTGAGGAATTAGGTTGTTTGGATGAGTTGATTGGTAATAAAAATTTGGTTATTATTCCAGCTGACAAAGGAGGAGCAGTAGTGATCATGGATAAAATTGCTTATGATGGTGAAGCCATGAGACAATTGGGTGACACACAATGCTATAGGCAGATGGTAGTGGACCCTTCTCCCGATTGATGGTTTTTTAACCAAGGCAGTGGATGAAGGTATTATCACAAAAACAGTATTTATATCTGTTGCCAAAGATTCACAAACATGCCACTTTCAGAATATCTGACTCTTTTCTAAAACCGCTATTGAGTCAAATTAGAGCTAGGATCCAGGACACCACCCAATTTTTGGATATCATCAACAACTCCCAACTTCAACCTCACTGGTTATTATGTACCCTGGACATCACCTCTCTTTATACTAACATTCCCCATTGGGCGGTTTACAAGCTTTGGATTATTGGTTGGCTAGATCAGGTTTATATCCATCTGGATTCAACACCTTCCTTGTATGCCTTACAGAATATGTGCTGTCTAGCAATGTCTTCTATTTTCAGAATCTTTGCTATTGGCAGAAGGCACCCATATATGCAGATCTGTTTATGGCATACATTGAAGAGATCATAATTTATGATGTGACACACAATATATATATATGTGAGATGGATATATGGGGTCGCTATTTGGATGACTGTTGGTTGGTGTGGAAAGCTGATGAACAATATCTTTTGGAATTTCTTGAATATCTGAATAACAACATATGGGGAATTGAATTTAAACTGACTTATGATAAATCAAGGATAGTATTTCTAGATGTAGAAATTACTAGGAACCAAGATCATACTCTATCCTCCAGGATGTTTAGGAAATTCCCTGAATTCAATTCAATATTACATGCTACCAGCTTCCACCCACAACATGTCATCCATAATATACCTAAATCTCAGTTTCTTAGAGATGGATGCCCAAGATGATCTGACTTGTAGATTTATTAAGAGGCAGGTTCGATACATGTTGCCAAAAGATTTGTGTCTAGCCTAAACAGGGAGGATCTATTAACATATAAAGATAAGAACAACTGTCAGCAGTCGCTTGGTAACTACATATGACAAGGCTTTAAAAACATCATACAGAGACATTGGAACATTCTCAAAGCTGATTTAAAACTTGGCTCTATGTTGCCAGATCATTGCTCTTACAGACCATTGGTTCAAAATTGAGCCATTATAAGAGAGTGGGTGCTGGTTTTTCTGAACCTATTCAGCGGTCTATTTCAGGGAAACCTATTGTTGGATGTATTCCCTGTGGGCATTGTTCATTTTGTATTCGTGTTTCACTTATGAATTTACTAGTAAAAATACCTCACAAGTTTTTGATATAAAGTTTTGGGCTAATTGCAATACTGAGTGGGTCATCTATTTGGTGACCTGCACTTGTTCTGCTTTCTATGTTGGAAAGACCTCGAATTTGTGAGCATTTGAGTGATATCAAATAGCAATGCCCTATATAAACACTGTTTGCAACATGCATCTGCCTCATACAAATTTGTGGTCATTGATTATATTAGAGGGAAATGTAATGACAAACAGTTCTGGCAGGAATTACTCAGCTCCAAGGAGAAAAAATGGATCATCAAACTTGGAGCTTTGTTTGCACCTGGTCTTAATGACCAATTGTGAATTCTGTGTTTGGATTGGCCCATGGGTTGGACCAATCCATATATATATGTATGTACTGTGATATTCTGTTTTTTCATTTTGCATTTCACTGAAGAAGGCTCAGTGGAGCCGAAACCGGTTTGAATTAATAACATTGAATGTACTGCTTTTTTGTTGTATCATAGCAGTATTTTACTAGGGGAGGTATTTCTCCCTCTGGTCAATAAATACAAATATTTTTTGATATGGGTCTTACCAACACTTGCTGGCTTTTTTGTTGACTACTTTGGAGAATTACCCATTCTCTTAATTACAGTGACCATGGAATTACATTTGGCAATCAAGGGTACAATTGTCAGAATTTCAGTTCACATAATTTCTTTTTTGTTTTTAAGATCCATAAATTAATTTCCCCATATATATTTTTGTGAGCATATTCTTTGCAGTGGAAATGACTACCATTCTTTCATTGTATGCATGGTAGAAATTGTTTCCTTTTATCAGTTTGGATCTAGAAGCTTGAATATATGATCAGTCTAGGCTGGTTACTTTTCGGTGATCAAGCGGACAGCTGAGTAGGCTGTTCTGTGAAAGTATGTAATTTTGTGAAATGAAAGCACATTTTGTAGTTAATGTTACACCCTAAAGGTTAACAGATTGTACCGCTGTGTGTATACCAAGTGGGGGCTGAAAATGCTGCCAAGGTATACATGCGCCATTACGCATTTCTTTCTGTCACACAGCAGTTTAGCAATGTGGTAACATAGGTTCATAGGTTAGTACTAGGCTAACTGCCCTTGTGAGCCATTTTAAGCCTAGTCAGTTATCCCCTGTGAGACTCAAACCCTGCACCCTATGTTAGTAAGGCAAACACCTTAACCATTAGGCCACATTTTATATGTTTCAAGATGTTTCAGTGCAGTTAGTTTGGTCATCACTAGATTCATGATCGGCTGCGTTGTTTAGCTCATGCCTGCTATACTGTCACTCGTATCACAAACCAGCAATCTGGTCTTGACAGAATACAGACTGAAAATATGGGTATATGGCAGCCTAATATGTCAAAAGCATGCATAGCCACACATTTACTAAGTAAATGACTGAAAAACAGTCAACAAATATGGGGCAGCCATGCTATTTGCTTGTAAAACAATACAATTAGAAATAAAGGTTGGCATCTTTTGTAGGCGTGAGCAATATCACGGAAAATAAGGGGAAAAAAAAAAACAAAACAAACCATAGCCTTTATAACACAAAACACAAGGATGTACCATCTTCTTACAGTAAATAATTATTTATTTTTTTTTATTCTTAAGAGTGTAGTCCACTGATGCTATAACATGGGTTTTAGCAGGAGAATGTAACAGAGATGAAGCGATACATAACAAATAAAAACAATTAACAATAGTGCCATTTTGTAGGTAAATGTTGCTGTATTAAAAGTGATGTGCCCTCACCCTTGAAGAGATAAAGATTACAATTTACTGTGCAGTTACAGTAACATCATTTACTGCAGCAGACTGGAAAACACATATTTTGAACTATGACAAGAAAGAATTTGGCCCCCTTACTGATCTATCGGGTACAGACAAAGCTGTGAATTCTAACTGTAGAGTACATTCTTACAGCAGGACATGAAGGCAACTTGGTAATGCATTTTAGCTAATGTCAGCCTTGGAGTAAACCATTAGAATGCCTTCTGGCCACCGGGAAAGAAACTCAGCATTGCACCTTGGTATAAGCAGCAGATCTGCACCACATTACTTTCCTCATAGCAAGATAAAAACGATTCTGGCAGTTCAACTCACTATGAGCTGATTTTAAAATGGCAGAGCTTTTTTTCAGCAGGATGACTGATCATAGTAGTAAATTCTGCTAGCAGATTGTCTTTTTTTTTTTTTTTTTTTTCTAGCAGAGTTGTAGAATGTTGTAGTTCATTTTACACACATCTTTGTCATTTTCTATCATAGCACCTTGCTGCATATCTGTTGGGGAGAACGGCAGTACCACTTGGTCAGATACAGCAGTGAATGCCTGCACCATCATCAATGTATTGCTGTTGTAGCTGGATTAGGAGGCATGGTATTAAAAAAAAAAAATCAGTTGTAGGCGGCAGTGAGTTGTGGCAGCGCAGGGTCTTGATGTTCCAGAATGAGGGAGTGGATGACTTGGGTTTATTTAAAGCACAACCTTACCAAAATCAACACAATTTTGTCCAGTATATATTCCTCAACTCTTTCTTTTAATAACATATGGTGGGAATCTGTTGGAAATTGTTTCTTGTACTTCATTTTATTTATTAGTTTTATTTGATATTTGTTAACCATGACTGTGTTCTGGTTTAAGACCAATTTCAACCACTACCAGGGTCGTAAGGCAACATAATATATACAGAGAAATATAACATTTGGGAGTAAAATATGGAAAACACGGAATATAATACAATTGTTTACTTATTTTTTTACATTACTCCATGTTTAAGTGATATAGTCAAGTAGAAAAGGAATTGGTTAAAACAGGAGCAGAAAACTGATCTGAGAAGATGGCAACAGATTAACATGTAATGAGAATAGTGTGTGTTGAACATTTTAAGTTGCAGTTGGCACGCAATGCGGTAAAAGGCAACCATAACTGTTTCCCTAAAACAGGAGCATTTGTATTATTTTCTTATGTAGTATTAAATTTCTTCTGTTGGGAAAGGGAGTATTAAAAGCAGTGCTTTCACTCAACAAAGGATTCCATGAGGATGGAGCAAGCTTCAGAAACAGATTTTAGAGAAGACCAAGGAAAAGGGTCTGTCTAGTTTCATTGGTTTAGTGCATGTATCTATTAAGTTACACTGTGTAATAATTACATAAGTGATAGAGAACAACATACAGTTATGCAACATAGTGTTCTGAATTATGTTCTTCATATGGATGGGGGTGGAGGACAAGCTTAATTCTCGATCTCTCATGTGTACTTCACTTTTTGGATGTTCTGTATATCTAACACTTTTTGTTAAACAGACAACTGATAGAAAAAAATGGGAATTTATACATAAATTCTTCTGAAGCCATCAAATATTTAAAACACATTTTTAAGTTTTTAAAAGAACTCTGTGTACAGAAGTACCCATAACTGGAGGTTGGTAAGATGTATTCATCCTCTGAGGTTCCTACGCAGCTATAAAGTGACTGGTGTGCCAATAACAAATCTGGTAAACTTGCAAAGAATGTCAAAAAAGATGCATGTTATCCAAATTAGTACATAAAGATATTTGAAAAAGTAGAAGCCAGAGTGCAACTTATTAGTTAGTGCTTTCTTAATTTGCATTTCTTTACTAAGGAAAATTCATCTAGGCATTAGAAATCATTTCCTGCAGCAGATGCCTGGGGAAAACAGCTCCATTAGTAGTTAATAAGAACTAATATATATATATATATATATATATATATATATATATATATATATATATATATATATATATATATATATATATATATATATATATATATATATATATATATATATATATATATATATATGGGTCCACTTTAAAACATTGAACTTTCATATCATTGAAATTCAAAACACTGAGACCATAACATCGAAATACAAAAAAACACAGAAAACCCAAAACAGCAAAAACTCAGAACACTGAAACTGTGAATCATAACACTGAAAACTACAACATACATGTAAATAACATGCCCTCCACCTATAACAACACCAAGGGTTCAGGCACCTAGGCAGCATGACATTTCCCTGTGGTACATTTGATTGGGGACACATGGCTGAAGTGACAGTCAGCTGCAGAGAAACATGGCTGTTTGCAAATTCCCTGTGGGCAAAGAGAAGCACACACTGCCATGCTCACAGCTTTAATAACCAAATGCATGGTGGCAGAAGTAGTAATGAGTACTGTGTTCAGTGTACAGTACATACTTATGTAACTACAACATATAGAAGTGTGCTACAGCATGGAGGAAATCCTGCAGGCTACTGTAGTCATATTTATGCTCCAGTATGCATTTTAGGTAATGTTCCCTACACTCTGTGAAGGGGGTAGTGGTCCACACACTCCAGTTACTGCCCATTGTGTACTGCATTTTTACTGCTACTGACATGCCTTCTGGCCAGCCTGCTGCTAATTTCTGCTGTCTCATGTTCCCTTTGGGACCATGGACATTGTTTTCCCCCTGTGCATTTGATTCTTGAAGTTGTGGGCATGGCAACATATTCTTCTCTTTGCTCACAGGGAATTTGCAAACAGCCATACAACAGTGTTGCTTTCATAGAAGTTAAGTTAGTGTTCTCAGAAGTAAGTAGGGGAAAATTGTTTATTTTGCCAATCTATATGTGTTTTTAGGCCATTTAGGTATGTGATTTAGACATTATGTTTACATTCTGTATGGAGATCGCGATACAGTGAGGTCAGGAAATTAACTTTTTCCCATTGCAGTGCGATCTTAGAGTTGGTATATTTAATTTACGGGGGGAGTGTGTGGGGGGCAAAGCCCATCACATGGGGGTGCAGGGGGCTTCCCCCCTGCAGAAACATAGTAAGAAGTGTGTTTGCTAGTTTGGTGTTGGGGTTCAGGTGCCTAGGCGGTGAGATATTTCCCTGTGGTACATTTGACCGGGGACACATGGCTGAAGTGACATTCAGCTGCAGAGAAATATAAAATGCAGTGCCATGTCCACAATGTCAATAGCCACAAGCATGGGGGGAAAATCATGTTCATGGTCCCCAAGGCAACATGAGACAGCAGAGAGTATGGCAGGCATCAGTAGAAGGCTGGCCAGTGGTCATGTCAGTGGCAGTAAAAATACAGTCCACAATGAGCAGTGCCTTTATAATTGGTGTATGCAGACCACTACTCCCTTCACAGCATCTAGGGAACATTACCTAAAATGCACACTGAAGCATAAATGTGACTGCAGTAGCATGCTTGATTTATTCTTTGCTGTAGCACACTTCTACATGTTGTAGTCACATAAGCATGCAGGATAAGCATGCATTGTACACTGAGCAAAATCCTCATTACCTCTCCTGCCTGCATGCATTTGGTTCCTAAAGCTATGGGCATAGCAGTGTGTGCTTCTCTTTTCCCACAGGGAATCTTCAACAGCAATATTTCTATGCAGCTGAATGTCACTTCAGCCACGTGTCCCCAACCAAATTAATCACAGGGAAATGTCTCACTGCCTGGGTGCCTGAACCCAGAAATACAAGTAGCTTATCCCACATTTAGGGTGGGCGGATTAATCTTAGACTCTCAACATGCCACACCATGGGTGCAGACACAACTCTGGTGTGGGCACTAAGTCACAGACTGTGTCTGAAATGACCCAAATGAGTTAGGCCTAAGCAGAGAGATGCTCAATCCGTCAGTTAGCTACTTTAGGTCAGCTAATACACAAGACAGTGACAAATATGGACAGCCAACAAGTGCAGAAAATCTAAGTGGCTATGAGTGATTTTAAGCAAAATTAAATGTGTGTGCATAACAAACAGATATCTTATGGATCTGGTCAATGTTTTTTATTTCATTTTCAGTCCAGAAATATTAAGCATATTTGTAGGTATATGAGATGTCACCGAACAGCATTCACTTGTAGGACTCAGTGTTGCATTTATAGATAGCTATCTATACATGGAAATACAGCCTTTCATTTCAACTTACAGAAGAAAGAGCTAATATAATTTCATGAATTAGCGAAGAATAAAGAAACCACAGATGAAGAAAATAGAAGTAATAGCACAGAAGAGATAACAGAAATGAAAAAGAGCTCAATATAGGAGAAAAAAAGAAAATTCTACAATGAGAAGTCACAAAAATGGTTGTGAAATTGCTATATGAAATACTGTATGTCTGTTGTCAGCTTAGTACAGTCACATAAGCCATTAACCCTCTAAGGGATACTAAAATGTGGCACCAACCTATAGGGTGTAGTATCTTAAAAGGAAAGCTTGACAGCTTACAAGCAACCAGTACAGTGACCACTTACTAAACTGTTTATACCTTGTCTTTCAAATGTCTGTCGGATGTAATGGTGTTTAATTGTTCATAGGTTCATACTCCATCCATTGGTCAAGATTTCTTGAACAAGGCCAGTGCTCTGCCTCACATGTGCCACAGCATAGGAGATTTTATTCATCAAATCTGGGCAAAGGTCACCTCTGACTGAATAGAGCTGGAGTTCTTTTCAGTCGGGCATTAGGACATATTTTTTACCCTTTATCCTTTTTTGTGAGGAACTTTGTGGCCTCTCCAGCTGCTGCAAGTGTCGGGTCAGATACATTCGAATGGGGCATTGTACTCAATCATTGGTCTGATGAGTGATGAGTAAAGAGACTATGACCTCCTGATCTAGATGAGAATCCCTTCATGATAAGGTGGGTAATGTAGAAGGTCTTCCTAACTACTTTAGCTACATGGGTGTTGAATGACAGGACTACTATCAACCTGGGTCCCCAGGTCCCTGATAACTTCTTCTGTGCTCAGTGGATTGCCACCTATTTTATGACTATGCATTTTGGCATTTAACTTTAGGGGCTCTGGCACCAGTTATCCTGAGACCCTTCTGAAGGATATCTGTGTCAGATGTGTTTTAGTTTGCAGTCATCTGCAAACTTTGTCAGCCATACCCTCCTGTGTTTGCTTTGTGGGACACCACTTGTGACAGGCTGATCTGACATGGGCGCCAGCAACTCTGACCCTGTGGGTTCTGTCACCTCAGCCAGTTTGCAACCCATCTTGTGATGTATGGGTTAACATTTAAGCTGATGAGTTTTTATTGTATCCTTAGCCAGATCGAGGTAGGCTGTATGGGCCCTGCCTTTCCCTCTTTGGCAGGCTTGTTTCGAAAAAGTCAAAAAGTCAAAAAAGGCATGATCCTTCTGCAAAAACAAAGCAAACTGTGTCCAAAAAAGTCTCAAATTTCCTATGTCTTTATTTATGAGGTCCATTATGATCCTCTCCATGGCTTTGCAGATAAGGCTTGTCATGGGACCACAGTTGCAGTGCGCCACATACTTCAATGCAAGTGTGAGGAAAGGACTTGATGATGTAGTGATTTTTAAATATAAATTAAAACTAAAAACTTATGGTTACATAATCATCAGGTGATTTGTATACATATAAGCAGAGATACTTTTGTATGTCTACTATCTGATGAAGTATGTTTATAAAAGACAAAAGTACTTACTGTGACATATTATTGGTTACTTTTTATTAAACTGAATTGGAGGTTTTTTGGGGGGATTTGGAGTGTGTTTACTGTGCAGTTGCTATTTTCCAATGTGTCTCTGTCAGCTTAGTACTAAGGACTGAATATACTGCATGCCATGTGTCTTGCTTGAGCAATCATTTATTTATAGTATTGGGCAAATGCAGATTTTTAAGATGGCACTGGTAAGCTCTACTCCTTGGTAGATCAGCATATTGCTTTGTGCATGCACAGCAAGCCAACACAAGACAAACAGGATGGAGAGAGAATGATATGCCATGCATACTTACTAGTACTCAGAGTGCACAGAAAGGTATGTCCCAGCCAGGCATAGTAGTGTTTAAAATGATTCACCTACATCTACTTTAATCTGTTGTGTGCATCAGTTGAGGAATGCTAAGCACAAACAGTGACATGTTATATGACATCCATAATAAAAATGAACTAGTGCATCTGTTCACATTTCGGTTGGAAAGTAAGCGTGTAATGTGTGTGCGCGCACGCATATCTCCATGTAAATATGTGCACAGTCAGGTATACTATCCTACCTAATACTACAATAACTGGGTGTGTATGTATGTGTGGTGTGCATGCATATGAATATTTATCTTTTTACGTGTGTGTGTGTGTGTGTGTGTGTGTGTGTGTGTGTGTGTGTGTCTCTCTCTCTGTGTAAGTAATGTGCACAGTCTGGTATACTATCCTACTTAATAATACAAAAACTGTGTGTTTGTATGTATAGTGTGTGCACTTGTGTGCACATGAATATCTGTCTGATTGTCTTTCTGTTTACATGTCAGTGCACGTGTGTGTGTGTGTGTGTGTGTGTGTGTGTGTGTGTGTGCATGTGCTTATCTGTATATCCCATATAAAGATAAATGAAATATACATGTATATTTTTTCCAGTTATGAGAGTGTGGGCATATAATCACTCTATGGTTTTGAACCCAGCTCGCTCAGACTGCCAGAAGCACAGTCAGTAATGTAACATTCTGTTTCCTAACAGTCACCCTTACAAGCACACAAGCCCTGTGTCTGCTCAGCCTCTCTCTCTCTCCCAGTCAGGAATGTTGGTAAGCTAAGCCTCTTCTTAAGCTTCAACCATTAAGATACAAGTATCTAACACCAGAGTCTCTAATCACTTAACCACAGTGTAGATAGTTATGACCGGGGCATCTCACTAACAGAATGGATTCTCTGCTGAACTAATCTGAATAGCCATTCCACAGATATTTATATGTTTGCATTTCTTTTTATCTCCATCATGTCCTGCTGAGTATGTCTTGTCTGGACTGTCTGTCCTAGCACTAATCTTACCATAGCTATTGAACCATGTTAAAACATTCTGCCTCAGGTGTCCCTTTTGCCAATACTTATTTGTAGCAGTATGTTTAAAAGAGCTTGTGTTAACTGTATGCATCATACATTCTTGGCATAAATATTCAAAAAGGACAAGTCAGATGTAACTTTGAGCACTAAGCTAAGTCCTCTCAAACAGATTTACAGAATATAGTTTAAGTATTTAATCAGAGTAATTCATGTTTTCCAGCCCCATTATTTTCTGAAGATGAGTTGTACAGCTTGTGTTTATGCTGCAGAATGCAGCATTATATTCAAATGTTGGTAAAGTCAATGCACTTTATAGAAACAAGGATTTCCAGTAATCTGTTAGATAATACTTTAAATATCAGGTGTGAGTTTGGCTGCTGCATACTTATCAAAACATTATTTGTAGCTCACAGTGATTCAAATGTATTTCATTCTATTACCTAACTTTATTATTATTCCATTTATTTTATAACCAGACTATTTATCTTTATCCTGAAATCTGATAGCACTACATTGTGGCCTTAAATTAAGGCTATTGTCTCTGCAACAAATGTTTAACCTGTTGATGTGGTGAAAATACAAGGTACGTATTACAAAAACACTTAGTGTTTTAAACTTGAAAATAGATGTTGTACTTTGCACATGTCTTTTCTAAACTTCACACCTAAATTTGCAATTATAATCTTTCCAGATTTCAAATGATTTCCTTGTTATGCAGACTGTTTCCTATTATGCATTATTCAGGTTGCACACATTGTAATTACTCAATGTACCCAAACATAGACTTTTTTCCAGCATGTGCAATCACTTTGACGGAAAGCCTGTTTCTTTTATTTCACATAATTTAGCAGAATTATTATTTATTTTTCTCATTCCCGCAGTGGTGGTGCTGCGGTAGCGTTGTCGCCTTACAGTAAGACACAGTCCGGTTAGATTCTCAGCTAGAGCGTCTTCTGCGTGGTGACATGTGTGAATGGGCGTACCTTCATTGAAGGTTGTGTGTCAGGACTGGTAAATCGGCACGTAAAAATCAACTACCAATCATTAGCGGACCAGAGTTCTGCTGTGGTGACCCCTAACCGGGAAAAGCCGTAAGACACAACAACATTTATTTTTCTCATAGTTTCTACACACTTGAACTGCAGGGCATTATGCTTGTATCCAAACCTTGTACTGAACTCATACTTTAAAAGGAGTTGTGAAAAAAGAAGTTATGTACTCACCATAGCGTTCCATGTTTGTAGTCCATCTTGCCCTTCATTCTTACTGATGGGATCAGAGCCAATCCTCTGCTCCGACTCGGCCTATTTACAAACTCAAAATCTTCTAGTTGGCTCTTGGCTAGGTAGGTATCCCATGGTGCACCAGTACAATCCCCAGGTCTTGTTTGCTGCTAACTAGGAGAAATAATAACTAGCATACAGAAAGAAGCCAATAATAAAAGGTCTCCAGTGAATAATGACAACAATATAGTTCTGTCTCCAGGTACTTCCAGGATGGGGGTAGGAGGGTGAGTTTGTAAGAATGAAGGGCGAGATGAACTGCAAACATGGAACATTATGCTGAGTACATAACTTTATGTTCTGTAGTCCTATCTCGCCTTCATTCTTACTGATGGGACAGCATCCCTAACAACTTATTCTTGAGTGGCTCAAGGAAAAATACTCCAGAGTACCATGGAACTAATGGATGGTCTACCCCTGGAGGTTAAATCTAATTTGTAATGAGTAATAAAAGTGTGAGGGATAGCCCAAGTTGCTGCTGCACAGATATTATCAAGTGGGACCCTGGCTTGAAAGGCTGCAGAGGTAGACTGAGATTTCATAGAATGAGCCTTGATTTTGAAAGGTAAAGGCCTACCCTCAGAGGTGTAAATGTAAGCTATACAGCTAGATATCCAATTTGAGAGGGCTACTTTGGAAACTGATAAACCTGACCTGGATTTGGAGAAGGAAACAAATAATTGATCTGACTTCCTGAAGTCCTTAGTCCGGTGCAAATAAAAACATAATTGTCTATGAACATCCAACTAATGAAACCTGTATTCTGCTGCATTGGAATGATCTGGGAAGAACACCGGAAGTTCTATGGATTGGTTCAAAGTGCTATGGGAACAGACCTTTGGGACAAAGGATGGATTAGTATGAAGAGATACTCTGTCTTTGTGAAAAATCAGATAAGGAGGTTTTACAGATAGTGCTTGTAAATCTGACACCCTTCTGGCAGATGTGATAGCCACCAGAAATAAAGTTTTTCAAGACAGAAATTTCAAAGGCGATGAATGAGAAGGCTCAAAGGGAGGAGACATCAATTTGGATAGCACAAAATTCAAATCCCATGAAGCAACAGGTTCTTGAAAAAGAGGTCTTAACAATGTGGCACCTTTGAGGAAGGTTTTGCACAGCCTGTGTGACATCAAATTAGAATCGTGTATGCCTAGATGAAAATTAGAAATTGCTGCCAGTTGAACCCTAATATTGGCAGCTGCAGATCCCTGGTGGAAAAGCTCAGACAGGAATTCCAAAACCACCGGAATGGAGGCAGTATAAAGGTCAACATTCTTTTTCTCAGCCCAGATAGAGAATCTCCTCCATTTACTGGAATATAGTCTCCTAGTGGAGGGTTTATGAGAGGACGTTAGAATATGAGTCACGCAGGGAGAGAAGTCGTGAAGCCTGACTAGGGATGGAACTGGAGCAGCCAAGCTATCAAATTGTGGGTGTGTAATGTGGGATGAAGCGAACCTGACATATATGCGTCAAGAGATCTGGCAATGAGTCTAGAATCCAAGGATCATCTATGAGAAGAGGCCCGAGGAGGGGGATCCAAACCTGACAAGGCCAGTAAGGAGCATTGAGGATCAATTTGCTTCCCAGCTGTTTTACTTTCTGAATAACCTTGGGTATGAGAGGAAAGGGATAAAGGAGACCCAGGGGCCAATCGTGAACAAGTGCATCTCTCGGTGACACCCCCAGAGGAGGGATGAGGGAGAAATAGCTGCTGCATTTGGCATTGATCAGGCTGGCAAAGAGATCGAAGCAAGGCTGTCCCCATCTGCGGAAAATCTGCTCCGCTATTTCCTGTTTCAGAGACCACCTGTGAGGCATCAAGATTGCCTGGCTAAGCTTGTCGGCTATCACGTTGGTTGTCCCTGGAATGTGCATTGCCACCAGAAAATGCTGGGAAGATGTCACCCATTTCCAAACCCGAATGGCCTCTCAACAAAGTGTGTATGATCTGGTTCCACCTTGTTTGTTGACATACCATACTACCGACATGTTGTCTGATTGTATTGCAGTCGTCCCAAGAGGCAGAAGGCTGTGAAGTGCTTGGAATGCTAGGAGCACTGCCCTCATCTCTAGAATGTTGATATGCAGGTGAGCCTTGTGATCTTGCCATGTGCCTTGGACAGTCCTGCCTAGATAATGCCCCCCCACCCTATCTGTGAGGCATCCATGGTCACAGTGGCAATGGGTTGGTGAGAAACAAATGAAGTGCCCGTGGTTAACTGGTTGAGTTGAGTCCATCAAATGAGGTCCTTTTTACAGGTGTCTGTCAGCAGTATGTGATCAGATAACGGTAGGTGTGGAAAGGACTAGTGGGACGACAGCAGCCACTCAAGAACCCTCATGTGTAGTCTGGCTAGCGACACTAGTAATATGGTGAAGGCCATGGTCCCTAGAAGCTTCAGAATAGTCTTGGCCTTGACTTTTCATAGGGTGAGAAGACGTTGAATTTGAAAAACTAGATTCTGTGCTCTTTCTACTGTCATATGAGCCAACATGTCTACTGTGTCTATCTCTGGCCTATAAAATTCACAAATTGCGAGTGCAATAAGGCAGATTTTTCCCAAATGGTAGAAATCCCCAACTGGACACAAAGTTGAATGGTAGCGTCCCTGGTCTGAAGAAGTAGATGCCTGGTGAGGGTGGTCAGGAGCCAGTCGTACAGATACAGAAACATCTGAAATCCTCAACGTCTCAGGTGAGCTGTCACTACTGCCATACACTTAGTGAACACCCTAGGGCTGTGGTGAGACCAAAGGGCAGAGCACGAAACTAGTAATGACTAGCTCCCAGCCAGAAGCATAGGTGACTTCTTGATGCCTTGCCCATTTTTTATGTGGTAGTAAGTGTCTTGGAGGTCTATCGAGCACATCCAAGTGTCTTTCCCCAATAATGGGAGAACAGACTGCAGTGTCACCATCTGAAACTTGTCCCTCTTTACTGATTTGTTTAATCTGCTGAGGTCCAAGATGGGCCTCTAGTCTCCTGTATGTTTTGGCACTAAAAAGAATCTGGAGTAAGTTCTGGATCCTATTTGGTCTGCTGGGATGGTTTGGATGACTCTCTTTACCAGCAACTTGTTGACCTCCACAGTTGCCTGATCCCTGTGATTGGGTGGAATATCCAGGATCCTCTTGGGAACATATGGTGGCAGAGAAACGGGTATGACATAACCTCTGATAATAATTCTTTGTACCCATTTGTCTTGAGTGGTACTTAGCCAGGCTTCTGGGTACAAAGAAATGCGAAACCCGACCAGCTCCAAAGAAGCACAGTCAGGCCCCACATCAAGAGCTCTGGTAGGGACAGCTCCAGAAGGAATCACGGCCTCCCTGGTTTTGCGGTCTGCCCCTGCCTCTAGGGTGACATCTACCATTTCCTCCTCCTCCTCCTCTGCTTAAGAATGAGAAGTCAGCCTGTGCATCTTGGAAAAACCTTTGGGACTACTTGAACCACATATTACTACCTCTCTGACCCTTGGGATATGGTCTAGAGGGGACAATAAAATGTACTCCCATGGCAAAGAGTGTTTTTCCTTCTTGCTCGCACCAGGTGAGTGTGTCCTTTACCTTGAATCCAAACAATGAAGAACTGTCATAGGGGGCATTGGTAAAGGTAGACTTGATCGGTTCCACAAAATTACACAAGCGCATAAAGGAATGATGTCTTAGGTAAATTCCTGAACCCGCTGCTCTACTCGCTCCATTGGCTGCATACGAGATAAGCCTCAAGGACGAGTTCACAATAGAGTTCAAGGTGGACAACTGGGCAGACACCTTGTCAGGGACTGCCTCAGTACATGCACCTTGTAGAGAATCCCCTAACTCCTTAAGGAGATCTCGCTGAAGCCTCGTGAAGTGTGTAAGGTAGTTCAGCGATCTAAGAGTAAATGCTGCTGATGAGAAGATATGCTTCCCATATCTGTCCATCGTTCGAGACTCCTTATTCAGTGGATGAACAGAAGAAGTTTCTACTAGCTCCTTCTTAGTGGCCACCACCTCCACCATGGCATCTACTGCAACACTTTTAGACAAAAATTCCTTTTCCCTGGGCATAGAAAGAAACTTATTTGGTCTCCTGGGGACTGGCTCCATGGCATCAGGTGTATCCCACACTTTCCGACTAACTGGCTCTATCAGTTCATCAAAGGGTGGAGACACGCAATAGGCTGAAGGTTGAGACCCGAAAGCCTTCAGGTACAATGACTCCTCATCAGAAGGGGTGACAGTGAGCCAGCCACACCTCTGCTTAAGGATTTCCAGGATGTCTACAAAGGTGACATCATCTGAGGATGAGTTGGGGGACCCTTCTGACTCCTCAAGGTCAGTGTCTAAGGTAAGAGACTCATCCTGGGAGTCTACATGCTTCCTCTTGCATGTTCTCTTCTGTGGGGGCTCCTTGGAAGGATATTCCAGGAAGGTCTCAGAAGAGTGGGGGCCACCAGCTGGTGGCTTCTGAGGCTGCAGGTCTCTGCTGTCCAGAGAGAGAGAGAGAGTAGGAGCTGAGACAGAAGTCGGTGCCCTAGGGGGGACAGTGTCAGTACCCCTGGTAGGAGCTGATGATCATGACAACACACTCCTCATCTTGAATGCTGATCTCTCCGGCTCCGAAGACCTCCTTGGCTCCGAGGAGAACGAGGATGCCATCAGCTCAGAGATAGACGTAGGGTCCGAGATCACCCTTGCCAATGCACCAAGAGGGAGGCTCGGAACCGAAGAGGTTCAGTTCCAGGCATCCCTGTCTGGGCCGACCGGGCAGCTTCGGCTTTTAGACACCACGGATGGCACCAAGGGTGTCGGTGTGGAACTCGGCTCCAAAACATTCTCAAGGGGAGCTGGAACTGAGGGCTCCACCAGCGGTACCAAACACTCTGGCTCTGAAAGACCAGCATGGCTCAGAGGAGGAATCACCAAAGGGGGGACAGACTCAAGTGGCCCCGGAACCGATTGAGTCAGAGCAAACAACAATTTAGGTAAAGCAGATGACTTCAGAAGTCTCAGCACTACCCTCTCTACATCTTCTTCTGATAAACTCCTGGAAGACTTGGAGGACAGAGTAGGAGAACTGGATCTCTGCAGAATGGGTGACTTTAATGTAGGGGAGACCAGTAAAGGGTTCATAGACCAGCTCTGTTGAATACTTGTGGTTGGCTCCAAACTACTCTGTGCCGACCCTGTAACCACAGTAGTAAAGCTCTTGATCAGCTCCGATCTCAGTGGGGCTGATGAGACAGTAATTTTGTCAGGCTTAGTAATTTTACGAGATGGTTCTGAGACACCAGCCGGTGCTGGGGAGGGCCTCTTAGAGGATTTGGATTTTTCCTTTTTAGATCCCTGAGATTTAACAGTGTAGGAAGAGCTAGCCAGATCTTCCTCAAATGAAGGCTTTAGGAGACCTTTTAGAATGAGCTTATTTTTTTCTTTCTTGCAACACCCTAGCACTAAAAGAGTGGCAGAATAAGGAAGTTTCCTGTAAGTGGATGGCTCCAAGGCAATAAACGCAGTTACTGTGGCCATCCATTATGGACATCTTCTGTGAGCATTTTATGCATTTTTTAAAGCCAGATGGCTTATGGTCCTTGCCTTCCTTAGACATCTTACAGAAGATGAACTCACACACACACACACACACACACACACACACACACACACACACACACACACACACACACACACACACAAAAGAAAGTGGGAGGACTAGGTCTAACTTAAATGGGCCTAGCCCTACAGGAAATGGTAAAGAAACACCATGAGGACTAGGTCCTCTAACTTAAACGGGCCTAGCCTGGGTAGGAAAGTAAAGGAGACTAGCTCCTCTAATTAAAACAGACCTAGGTGGTACAGAAACAAGCAGAGAGACTCGCAGACAGGAAAACAGTCTAATTTGTGGAAAAACACAAAGAACAAGGTCAACAGAAACTTGTTCTGTCTGCAACACTAATAACAGCAAGCGGAAAGAACCACATTACTTTTATTTAAACTCTCTTCTGATGTTTTTACTAAAAAGTATAATCTCCTCATCTTTACGCTGTATTGTAAGAAATTTGAGTTAATTACTTATTAATATTTTTCATTTTTGACAATTTGAATAAATAAATCTTATTTCTGATGTATTTTACTAACTAATTACTTGTGCCATCACATATTTCAATATTAAATTCCTATGGATCTTTTCTCCCGGGGCCTCTGCTGAAAAAAAAAATATCCAGTCTGGACTAGCCGTAAAACAAATGTAAAATAAAAATAAATAAAATTTATTACTTATGAGTATTTAAGCCAGCACACACAACCTGAACTAAGAGCAAAAGGTGCCTACAACTACTAATATCAAAGGTAGGAAAACAGTAATATAGAATTCTATATTTGTATCAAAGGTAGGAAAACAGTAATATAGAATTCTATATTTATATCAAAGGTAGGAAAACAGTAATATAGAATTCTATATTTATATCAAAGGTAGGAAAACAGTAATATAGAATTCTATATTTATATCAAAGGTAGGAAAACAGTAATATAGAATTCTATATTTGTATCAAAGGTAGGAAAACAGTAATATAGAATTCTATATTTATATCAAAGGTAGGAAAACAGTAATATAGAATTCTATATTTATATCAAAGGTAGGAAAACAGTAATATAGAATTCTATATTTGTATCAAAGGTAG